>NW_025421990.1:0-33170 GCF_011764305.1 Mustela putorius furo
AAACATTTACCTTCCACCTAGAAGTCATAGTGATATCATTGACTATGTGAAAACCAGAAGACTCATACCTGCTTAGAAAACACCAACATCTATTTCAAAAGTTAGCTGCAGAAGGTGAATTTGCGTGGCAATCTGTGAAGCTGGCTTTCCAATTAGATCAAATGACGTCCTCTAAATTAATTTCATTCGTTTTCAATTCCATGTTTTCTTTTGCAAGTATAAAGAGCAAAGCGATAGCTGTTAACAGGTTGGCTCCATTAACAGAAGAAGATCTTTGCACACAGTTGAATGAGGCCAGTTTTATATCAGCGACATTAGATGCTTCAAAATGAAAATTAGGTAATTTCAGTAATGGCTTAATTTTTTCATCAAGTTTATGCAACCGAAGACAAGGTTTTGAAAGTTCATTATGTTATAGGTAAAACATCTCAGTTTAAAATGCGTATTTATAAATTCAGCTTAAAAATCCAATATTGGCGGTGCCTGGGTGTCTCAGTGGGTTAAGCCTTTGCCTTTGGCTCGGGTCATGATCTCAGGGTCCTGGGATGGAGCCCCACATCGGGCTCTCTCTCTGCCTGCCTCTCTGCCTACTTGTGATCTCTGTCTGTCAAATAAATAAATAAAATATTTTTCAAAAAAATCCAATATTGAGGATAAAATTATTTTGTTGTGATGATGACACAAATACAAATTTATTTATTTATTTAAAGATTTTATTTATTTCTTTGTTAGAGAGAACACACAAGCAGGAAGCAGCAGGCAGAGCAGGCAGAGGAAGAATCAGGCTTCCTGCTGAGCAGGGAGCCCAATTCAAGACTTGATCCCAGCATTCTGGGCCATGACCTGAGCCAAAGACAGATGCTGAATAGACTGAGCCACCCAGCATCCCACAAATACAATTTAGATGGAATATAATTATCTTGGCAAAAATATTATTCTTACTAAATTAAGAAATCTAGGTGGCACAGTTGGTTCAGCGTCTGCCTTCAACTGAGGTCGTGATCTCATGGTCTCAGGATCCAGCCCCACATCGGGTACCCTGCTCAGTGGGGAGTCAGCTTGTCCCTCTGCCCCTACCCCTCTCTAACACCCCAACCTAGCTCATGCTCCTTCTCTCTCTGAAATAAATAAACGAAATCTTCAAAAAAGAAAGAAAGAAAGAAGAAAGAAAGAAAAGAATGAAACCTATGGGGCAGAAATACACTTGGGACTGGTTGTGGAACATATACAATTCATCATTACATCTACATTGCTATACTCCACCAATTGAAAGAGAAGCTCTAGCTGTCAACAGTTACAAGTGTATTTACATACACATATATGCATTTAGAACAATTGAATTACAAACTTCTGTGACAATTCTGGTATAGAACATGGTGGTATATGATTCTCTTTGTTTGTCGTATCTCAGATTTTTAAAATGTTTGAGCCTTTGTAGGAGTACACTGTTAATTAACTCAAGTGCCCTACAGAGTATTGACGGTTATTGCAAACAAGTTCTTTGCATTTTGTTCAAAAGCACTTGGAAATTTTTAATCAAAGTACTCAAGGAATGAAGTGCCCAAAATTTCAGCTTTTGAAGCCCTCAGCAAATTGCAATTATGAAAATAAAGCTGGGATTTGGGAGATGAAACTTATCATTTATCATTGAACAGATTTTATCATGAGAGCCCAAAACTGCATACAATTTAACTTCGATATTCTACAGCTGCACTTTGTAACATCTTGACTTGATACATCTCTTATTTCTAATTAGAGAAGTTTATAATCTGTGCTGAAAGAGAAGAAACTTGGGACAGCCTTGATTTGGCAGTGTTAAAATTTGGTGAACCATTCAAAAGAATCATAAATTGAGAGAATTTATTTAATGAGTTTTAGCTTATAAAAATATTTGCTGAAGGACCCTAAATGGAAACAAAAAGATAGTACTCTCCAAAATGTTTGTACATTTATCAGTAAAAGAATCAGAATTGAGAATACTCTCTGATTAATAGAAGTTGTTATAGATTTACCAGATACTTTAACATCTGTAAGGACAATATTTTCTCAATTAAAAATACTAAAATTTTCAGGGCGCCTGGGTGGCTCAGTGGGCTAAAGTCTCTGCCTTCAGCTTGGGTTATGATCCCAGGGTCCTGGGATCGAGCCCCACATTGGGCTCTCTGCTCAGCAAGGAGCATGCTTCCTCCTCTCTCTGCCTGCCTCTCTGCCTACTTGTAATCTCTGTCTGTCAAATAAATAAATGAAATCTTTAAAAAAATACTAAAATTTTCAGAAAAGAATAAATTGAAGTTATCAAAGATTTCAAATGTATTGGCTATAAACTATAACTTTGGATAATGTTGCAGGCAATGTTATTAAGCCTTATTGAAAAGATACATTTTCTGAAAAAAGTCAAAGCATAATATTACAAATAGATATTGCTAATAAGCTGATTTACCAGATTATTTACCCAGAATATTTACCAGCATTTACCCAGAATAATTATTCTTCTTACATATTTATTTATTTATTTATTTATTTTTAATATAAAGATTTTATTTATTTGACAGACAGAGATACAAGTAGGCAGAGAGGCAGAGAGAGAAGAGAAGGAAGCAGGCTCCCCGCTCAGAGAACCTGATGTGGGGCTTGATCCCAGGACCCTGGGATCATGACCTGAGCTGAAGGCAGAGAGCTTTAACCCCTGAGCCACCCAGGTGCCCTGTATTTTTATTTGGAAACTCATTTTGAAAAGTCTTTTGCATGGAAATAATGTTATTTTTTAAAAGAATTTTGTATTTAAATATATTTTAAATATAACATTTTTTAGTTCTTTTTAAAAGATTTCTTTATTAGAGAGAGAGAGTGCATGAGCACGAGGGGCAGAGGGAGAGGAGAGAAATCCTAAGCAGACTCTGCCCTGAGTGGGGAGCTAGTGTGGAGTTCTACCCCATGACCCTGAGACCATGACCTGAGCTGAAACCAAGAGTTGGACACTCAATTGGCTCTGCTGTCTCGGTGCCCCAACATTTTTAAATTTTACCAATGAAATTAGTCCAGTTTTGTTGATCAAGAAATAAATATGTCAAAACCAAGCAATTGTATTCTTCAAATTACAAATTAATTCAAATTAATTCTTCAAAATGTTTTAGTTTGGGAATTAGATGATCATCCTATATGACCAAGTAACACAAACCAGATAAAAACATGTGCTATCCTCTGATCAGCTTTCTTTCTATGCATACTCTAGTATGCATGAGACCAATTCATGTGAAGGGCTTTGTGACCCAATGACCCAGAGCACCAAGAGATTGTCTTGGGTATGCCATTTATCTTCCCTTCCTCCTCACACACTTGCTTTCTATTTTCCTGTCTTCCTTTGACTACGATATTCCACCTGTTTTCTTGCTTATTATACTTTGGTAGGAAAAGATTTTGTAGTCTGTTCTATTAGTGTTCTTTGGGTGATGTGACTCTAGCATCATGCAGAAAAAGCTGGGCTATCTTAGAATACCATTGATTAACTGGGTAAACTTTAGTAGATCACTTCAATTCTTTGATCCCCAATGTTCTTATTTGTTAACATGATAAATCCTATCTTGGGATACTGGTGCTGAGTCGGTTAGCATCGTACTGCCTTAGCTTCAGGTGCCCGTGTCCCAGGGTCCGGATCGAGTCCCACTTGGGCTCCTTGCTCAATGGGGACCTGCTTCCCCCTCTTCTGCCCTTCCCCCCCCCCGCTTAGTGGCTCTCTCTCTCTGACAAATAAATAGAAAAAGCTAAAAGACATACATATCTTGGGAAATTTTTGTATTTGTAAACTAATATGTGTAAGCATTTTTCAAAGATTTATTTGAAGAGAACTGGAGAAAATCCTACAGCAAGGCAGATGTATGCCGGCCTAGTTTAATTCAGGTGACTAATGTAAAAAGAAAACCACAGATCCAAAATGAGTCACTTACCTTAAGGCATGTGTCACTAATGAAAATTCCATAACTAACCTACCTGGCAGTTTTCACACCCTCCCACCCCCAAGGAATGTCATATTTAACGCAGTCAACATGGAATTTCATGGCCAGCAATTAGGAAATTTACTGATAGGCCCCTTCTGTTCACCTTATGAGGTCAACCTTGCCTAGAACAATGGATCCTTTGCTAATAATTTCCCTTTTTTTCTGTTCCCTTATCTGCCTTTAAAAACTTCTATTTCTGCAGCTTAATGATCTCCTTTGTATTTGCTCAGCTGGTGCCCCATTCATGAAATCATTTAATAAAAACCAATTAGGTTCTTCACATTTAGGTCGCTGAATTTTTGCTATTTAACACTAACCTAATCTGGACTTCTAGTATGTATAGTCAGATTGACTTAATTTCTCTGGCGGCCTTCTCGTCCAACTCTTTTCAATGCATTCATTTTCACACTTCTCATGCTTTTCTCAAATGTCTTCTGCTCATCTCCTTAATAAACCTCTTTTACTCTTAAAAGAGATAACATAGTTTGTCACTTTGCAGAGAAAAACAGAAGCCATCCCATCAGAATTCCATCGACTTTATCATCACCATCAGACTTTATAAACTCACTTGGCAAACACGATGGGCCTTCTCCATTCGCTCCTATTTCCCCAAGAGGGAGAGGTTTCTTTTCCATGACAGGTAATCCCTCCACTTTTCTTTGGATCTCTTGCTCCTCTCACTTTCTCAGAAACCTTTGTTCATAAGAAAACTCAAGTTTATGTCGGATGTCTTCTGTTTTGCCCCAGATCTCACTGCTCAGATTGTACTCTCTTGTGCTTTTCTACTAGGTTGTGCCCATGCCCGAAGAAAGCTGATATTAACAGCTGACTTCACGTGACTTTCCTGGCCCTCTGTCTTCAAATTGGGTTTTTGGCCAAATCGTAGGCCCTACCAGAAGATTAGAGAAAAGAAAGAGAGAGGTAGACTACTCCTTAGCCTCCGAATGGGAGTCCCTTATTCAGCTCCTTGCTCAGAAAGACGGTGACAACACTTATTGCCCATCCTCTAGGGTAGGATCAGAGAAGTTCAGAGAGAAATGGCAACGGTACTACTCCCTTAGCTACCTCCCCAGATGATCTGCTGTTCCTCCCTATGATGTCAGCTCCTTCTCCGAAGAAGGTGGACACTTTGTAAACTTATTATACATCCCTCTTCTATTTACCTATTTTAAGTAGACTATAAGTCTTCAGGACAGTAAAAATGGCAACTTTACTCTCAAATTCTTTGCCCTCAGGACTATCCGGGTAAAATTAATGTGTCTTCGTGCCTGCTTTGTTCCAGCCCTACGGATGTAAATCGAATCACATCCTGTTTGCTGGTTTTAAACCTATGTTTAGGAAAATAAAAAAAATTAAAAAAAACTACCCACTGCAACAACTTTGTAAATATTCCATTGTATTAAACTCTTTCTGATTTAAAACCTATTATATTTAATTTGACATATACTATCTATTTCAAGGACAGTAATCATTGGAGAATGAGATCCTATATATTCCTTGCTCTATGCTTGTCGGATGACAGATTCATAAATTCACTTGTTACCAGTGGGAGATATATCGACCTATCCGCTATTAAAATCGTCTACTGAGTCTCTAAGTCGGGTATTGAAGAAATGCGACTTTGGGATAAGGAACGAGTGCTGCGAGAGGAAAGTTTTTAAACCGACAAAAAGGCGATTTCACAGACCTGTACACCGGGACCTGGGAGAAAAATACAAAACAACAAAATTATAGAACTGTTTATGAAAACAAGGAAAAAAATTAAAAAAAATCGGACTGAAGCTGAAGCTTCTTTTGGCATATAATTACCAGTCAAAGGTCTTACGCCCCCAAGAGGATCCATGCGAGAACCTAAAATGGGGGTGATGTATCATGAATTCACGATATAACCCAAATAGTTGAGAAGGAAGAAAAAAGAGAAACTGAGGAAAGGCACACAAGCTAGACCACAAAGCAGGTGAGGGTCTATAAAAGAGAGGACCAGGAGAGACGGAAGAAAACCCCCTGGTGTAGGGACCACGAGAGAGAGAAGACGAAGGATCGTAACCACGCAGGGAGCGGGAAGAGGATAAGGTAGCGAAGCAAGAGCCTAAGAGACGGGGATAGACCCGCCACAAGCAGGAACGCAATGGTACAAAGAAGAATGTGATATAGACCTAAGAGAAGCGGGGGAAAAGATAAGAAGTATAGCAAAACTTAAAAAGTCCTTCATCTTATTGAACTTTTTCATCCGCTTTTTCATACATTGTGTGACTATATCCTTATTTTTGTCCTTGCTAATTTTTTTTCCCTAATTTTTGAAATATTCTTTTTCCTTGGTTTCTTTGAGTTACACCACACTTTCTGTACAGGCACACTCCTCAGTCTGTGTTGATGGGCTCTTTCCATCCTCTCATCAGCATTAAGATGTTGAAATAAACTGATCCTTGGCCCACACCTTCTATTCTAGGGTGTTCCCCTCTAACTACCATGGCTTCAAATAACATAAAACATCTTCCCCATGTCTCATATTATATATGATATATGATCTATTATATATCTATATATATCTCGATCAAGACCAGCCTCCGCTTTTTTCTTTACTAATCAATTCGCAGATACAATGAAAATGCCAAGATTTTTACTTCATTGAAACTTTTGGGCATGGTGCATATTCCTTTTTTTTCCCTCCATAAATTAAAAAAAAAATTCATTCAAGTATCCTTAACATACATTGTTCTATTAGTTTTTCTGGGTTGTACAATTATACTGATTCAACAATTCTAATACATTTTCCATTGGCCAATCAAGATAAGTGCAAACCTTACATAATGCCCACACACAACAAAAAGTAAATACAGATCAATTGGACAAAATTAAAAACTTTTTGTTCATCAATGGGTACTCTTTAACGAGAGTATGACTACAGTCCACAGGAAATGAGAGAAAATTTTAGGTCAAATCCTATCTGGTAAGAGTTGACTACCAACCTGAAATATATAAAGAACTTCCCCAAAATCAGCAACAAAAAAGATAAAACAACCAATTAAAAATAAAGATCTTGAATAAAAAGAATTCTCCAAGAATGCACAACCGATTGCCGACTAGAGCATGAAAAGATGCTCAACCCCATTAGTCATTCAAGAAATTGGAAATCAAAACCACCAATTAGAAACCATTTCACACCTACTAGTGTGGCAGATTCATAATCATAATCATAAATTATTGACAGGATGTGAAGAAGTGGGAGCCCTTGAGTTGTTACTTTCGCGATGGAAATGTAAAATGGGGCAGCCATTGTGAAACGTTTTGGTGGTCATTCCTCAGAAAGTTAAAATATAGAATTATTATATGACCTCCAGGAATTCCACTTTTAAGTATATCCCCAAAGGAATTGGAAACAGGGCCTCAAACAGGTACTGGTAACGCCCCCAAAATTATTTTACAGTCAGTCAATTCCACAAGAGCCAAAAGGTGGAAACAATGTAAGTGTTTCTCAACAATGCAACTTTTTTGCTCAATAATGTATGGATTATGGTTTTTAACCATAAGCCTTCAGGGGCTTTACCCATCAATGGAATGGGTGAATGCCAAGATGCTTAACAAAAATTTTTTGGCCCCTAAAACTGTATGATGTGTAGTCAAGGGCCCATTTCTCTAGCTTCCTTTTGCACCCTAAGGCTCCTAGGCTCCAAGCAGGATGGCTTGGTTTTAGTTATGTCTTTTTCCTAAATCAAGGGTTTTTAAATATCATTTCTTCTTTGGCCTTAGAATTCTCTTATTTTTTTTTCCTTGCTTGGCCCACTGCTAGTCCATCTATCAAGTCTCAGACAACAAATATTCTTTCCTTAGGAAAGTCTTCCTGGAATCCATTGCATATGCCCACACTGCCTCACCATTCTTCCAGACTAAGTAAGGGCTTTCCCTGTTTAAATCCATCTGAAATACCACTTTTCTTTTTGTTAAAACTTGTGCCCAGTTTGCAATTTAAATTGCTTTCGTGTGTCCATCTTCTTCACTGTTGTATCTCCAGCATGTTTGGTACAGGTGACTGGCACTTAGTAGCAGTCCACCAACTCGCTGTTCAATGGATGAAATCAGTGATGTACCCAGTGTAGTACCTGCTGTTTTGGTAGAATGCTAAAGTAGATAGTACTAATTTACTTATTAGTAATTATGAGAAACAACTTCTATCTATATATAAGGCTAACCTCCTGAGACAAGTGGCTTAGTGACAGCTTTCAAAAAGAATCTGAATCCAAGGCCTCGGTGAAAACAAAAATAGTACTTTTGTCTTAGGTTCAAAACAGATTATTAAAATTGGATTGTTTGCCCATTTGTGCAAGTCATGAGATTATTTAGCTTAAAGCAATTTTAGAGTCAACTGTGGGTGGTGGGTATTGTCCATAAAGTATGTAATATAGGAATAAGAGTAGAAGGAAGGGAAATAGATTTAAAATAAAAGAGTGCATGGGGCACCCGGCTGGCTCAGTCAGTAGAGCATGGGGACCTTAATCTCAGAGTTGTGAGTTCAAGGCCCACACTGGGTATGAAGCCTCCTTAAAATACATATGTATGTATGTATACATGTATGTATGTATACATGTAATATTTATATACATATAGATACATGTGTATATACACACATGCATACAGCAGTAATTCTATAAGCAATTGCCTACGAAAATGTGTCTATATACATTGCTACTGAATAAATATATGATAGAAAGACACTCATTAATAATGAAAACTTCACATACAAACCAAATATTTTAAAAATCTTGATGACTATCTGCATTATACCAGTGGAACACCAATGCAGTGTTAATAGAGATATATGTGTGATATGACTAAAGAACCACATTAAAGGGATATCTTTTCAAAGGAAGGAACAAAAGTAGCATCATGAACTGGCACTTACCTATAAGTTTTTTCCTCCCAGGGATTTCATTTTTCTACAATCATTGTCTTCAACCATGTTGTACTGAATATATTTTGCATTCCCTAGTCATAACCTTGGGTGGGATTTATTCAAAGCTTTCTTGTTACTTATTTTGGTTACTAAAACTACAGCTCCATTCTAGTTAATGCTATGCATGCTGAAGTCCTTCAGCAGTAAAATATACTGATGACTGCATTTAACTTTGAAATGGATCCCAAAAAGTAAGATAAAGTCATAAATGATAGAAGCATGAGGAGAAGCATTAGATATGATATAAAGCAAGCATAGCAATATGATAAATGTAGAAGAATCAAGATGATAACGTATATGGGTGTTTGATGTATTTGGTACTATACTCTTCCAACTTTTTTTTGTTGAACCATTCATAATAAAAAGTTGAGGAGAAATAAAGAGCCCCTTCCTTCCCACACTTTCCCACCCAGTTCATTCTGCCATTTAAAGCATTGAAACTTCAAGCTCAACGTCAGTCCCATCTCTTTCCCCTCTTTCCAGGGGCAGCTGAGCCAGGACTTGTGACTACATGACTGCTGAGATGTGGGAAGCAAGTAAAACCCAGAACTACCTGCCTGGAAAAATTTTTCAAAATAGACCCAGTGGGCTCCCTTACTCTTGCAGTCAAGTTTGTGGTTAAGTATCCAAATATGGAATTCCAAAGTGAACAGGGACAGGTCTCACTATCCATTGGTGTTGGCTCAAAGTGAAATAGAGAAGCAAGTAGAACTATCGACCTGAACGTGCTGAGCCTTATAGTAAGACTGGTGGGTCCCTTATTTAAATGGAGAATACGTCGTGCTTGAAGGGTCAGAATCACCTACACCCATACCAACATTAGAAAAACACCAAACAAACTGAGCCTCCAATACAAAACACAATCCAGTCAAAAAATAAATCTTCTTAATTTCCAGGGGCATAATTCTTTGGCTAGCTTCTCTTCTGAAGAACCTGATTTTCTTCCTTTCTATTACCATAAGAAAACTAACATCCGGAAATATTGAAATATGTAACTGATGTTGACTAACATTTTTTCAGGTTATTTATTTTTCCAAGGCTGGCCCCTTCCAATGTGATACATTGAAAGAAGTATCTTGTAGGGGCAAGTCTTCCCCGCTCTCCAGGTTTTTTCCTTTTGAATATAGTTGGTATGTCCCTCTGCTCTCTTTGCATAACCCTCTACCTCACAATCCCCGCTTATAAACTGAGTCTGCACTGCCCTTTCTCCTCAAGCCTGCCTCCCCAAACCCTGGTTCTTTTGTGGCCCCTTCCTTCCCATGCTCCATTCATCATCCGTGCATTCCTTAGTCCCTTAATTGCTCCTGTTGCTCATCCCCTAGGGAACCAGCCTCCAGTCAGGGGGTCAAGGTTTTTTCATGGGTGTATATAGTTTTAGTGACGAGCATTGTCACTTAGCATGGGCCTCTGTGTGTGGTGTGTTTGATGGAGTATTAGTTGCCCCACTTCTCCACTACAATCCCTAACAATCTATGAATCAGTCAATAGAATTTAGTGGATATGTCACCGTAATGGTTAACATATATATGTCAGCGTGGACTAGGCTATGGTGCCCAGTATCGTTTCATCAAAAACCCTAGTCTAGATGTTACCTCGAAGGTATTTTAGATGTGACTAATACTTCCAGTCAAGATTGACGTTAAGTAAAGGAAGTTGCCCTTGATAATGTGGATGGCCTTAGTCCAATCATGTTGAGGGGCCCTTAGGAGCAAAACTGAGATTTTCCAGAGAAGAAGGAGGTTCTTGCCTCAAGCTTGTAACATAGAAAATCCTGCTAGAGTTTTCTAGCCCCGTTGGTTCTGCCTTATAGATTTTCAAGACCTTCCAACCTCTACAACAGTGTAAGTCAATTCCTTTAAAGAAATATTTCCCTTCCCTCCTCTCCCCACTCCCGCTGAACATGTTTTTTGGGCTTGTTGGCATCTGTGCCCCTTTCTACATCTGGGGAGCCCACCTATGAGAGGCTCCAGCACAGATACACAGACATTGAACTACATAGCAGGTTTATTGAACTTCCCTGATGGCAGGCCACTATGCAGGCCTAATACTTCAGGTACTCCCTCTAAGGTCACCTCTGAAGTCAGAAGCTTAAGGCTAACTATGGACATTTTAGAACATTACAAACTATCTCTGTTGAGCGCAAGGTTTTAAAAAATTTCCAGTTTTGCTGGGGACTGATATTTTATAACAAACCATAAAAATGAGTGCACTAGGAAAAGTGAATAATAAATGAAAAAAAATCATAAACTAACAAACCTCAATTATATATTATTAAGTTTCTTGAGAGAAAATTAAGTACTCCATCAGAGTACTATAAAATTTCTAAATGCTTATTTTTTGAATTACTAACTATTGCTTGCTGATGAGTAGCAAACATTTGGAGACCTTCTGTAAGTGGCCAGTGACTTAAACTTTAGTTTCTTGGAGGTATGCAGAGGCAAGGATCACGAAGTTTAGTAAGGGAGGAAGTAGTGGAGGGTTATCCTGACCAGATTCTTCCTATGGTCTGACTTTGCTAATTTCTCTGGCTCCCGATGCTACTCTCCCCAATGGTTTCATTTTGTCCATTCTCCGAATTAGGCTTGATGTCTTTTTGAACTCTGGTGAACTACCCAATATCCCTTCCAATAAAAAATATCTGAACTAAAGTTACCCATGACTATTGTTGCTAGTTCCTGTAACCAAGAACCCTGACAAACACTAATATTCAACAATATCTACTGTGAAATCTTTTTTAAAGAGTTATTTAGCTATTAGATAGAAAGAAGAGGGGCAGAAGAAGAGGAAAGAGAGTATCTCAGGCAGAATCCCCACTGAACGTGGGAAGCCTGACTCAGGGTTCACTCCTATGGCATTGAGATCATGACCTGACCTGAAAATAAAAGAGTCAGGCACTCAAATGACTGAAAACACTTAGCACTCCTTACTGTGAAAGTTTTGAAAAGAACTAGGTGAGTTAATGGGAATAAAGTGCTTATAAGGAAGATGTGGTCCATATACACTATGGAGTATTATGCCTCCATCAGAAAGGATGGATACCCAACTTTTGTAGCAAACATGGACAGGCCTGGAAGAGATTTATGATGAGTGAAATAAAGTCAAGCAGAGAGAGAGTCAATTATTTAATGGTTTCACTTATTTGTGGAGCATAACAAATAGCATAGAGGACAAGGGGAGATGGAGAGGAGGAAGAGAGTTGAGGGAAATGGGAAGAGGAGGTGAACCATGAGAGACTGTGACTCTGAAACAACTCTGAGGGTTTGAAGGGGCGGGGGGTGGGAGATTGGGGGAACCAGGTGTGGGTATTAGAGAGGGCATGGATTGCATGGAGCGAACTGGGTGTGGTTGTGCAAAACCAATGAATACTGTTACGCTGCAAAGAAAAAAAAAAAACCCCACATGAGATACCAATGACACCAGCTAGAATGGCCAAAATTAACAGGACAAGAAACAACAAGTTTTGGAGAGGATATGGAGAAAGGGGAATCATTTTATTCACACTGTCAGTGGGAATGGCAAGTTGGTGCAGCCACTTTGGAAAACTGTGGAGATTCTTAAGAAATTAAAAACAGAGCTTCCCTATGACCCTGCAATTGCACTACTGGGTATTTACCCCAAAGATACAGATGTAATGAAAGAGAAGGGTCATCTGTACACCAATGTTCACAGCAGAAATGGCCACAGTCACCAAATTGTGGAAAGTGTCAAAAAGCCCCTTCAACAGATGATGGATAAAGTATCATCCATATATACAATGGAATATTATGCAGCCATCAGTAAGCGGATGAATACCTAACTTTTGTATCAACATGTAGGACTGGAGGAGATGATATGCTGAGGGAAATACATCAAGCAGAGAAAGACAATTGTTTATATGGTTTCACTTTACTTGTGAATACTAGGAAATTACATGGAGGACATTAGTAGAAGGAAAGGAAAAGTGAATGGGGGAAATTGTAAGAGGAGATGAAGCATGAGAGACTGTGGCTCGGAGAAACAAACAGACTTTTGGCGGGGTGGGGATGGGGGGAATAGTTGAGCCTGGTGGTGGTATTAAAGAGGGCATGTTTGCAGGGAGGCACTGGGTATGGTGCCATAAATAATTAATCTTGGAACTCGGAAAAATTAAATTTAATTTAAAAAGTAAAAAAAACAAAGAAGCAATGTTGGTAGACAGACATCTGGTGACCCCATTGATTTTCTGCTTCCTAGTATCCACAACCTTCCTCTTACTCCCCTCCCCTTCAGTGTGGGTGGAAACGTGTGACTTGCTTCTGACCAGTAGAATATGACAAAGGTGATGGGATGTTACTTCCATGACTACATTATATTATGTGATTCTGTAGTAGGAGATTGGAGGAAGATTCTCCTTGTTGCTTTGATGAAGTAAGCAATAATGTGAGAAGTCCACATGAGAACTGGAGGAGAACTATGGCTATTTAAGAATGATGCCTAGGAGTGCCTGGGTGGCTCAGTGGGTTAAGCCACTGCCTTCGGCTCGGGTCATGATCTCAGGGTCCTGGGATCGAGCCCCGCATCGTGCTCTCTGCTCGGCAGGGAGCCTGCTTCCCTTCCTCTCTCTCTGCCTGCCTCTCTGCCTACTTGTGATCTCTCTCTGTCAAATAAATAGATAAAATCTTAAAAAAAAAAAAAGAATGATGCCTAGAAGACCATAGAACTGGCCGACCGAAGGAATTTCTGCCTTTATTGGAGCATGATCTGGAGGTGGGGCTTCAGGAAGCTTCTGCCCTCTCTTGACTTTAGGCTTACAGTACTTCAGCTGCCTCATGGGGATACAGAAGCCATTGCCCCTCTGGGCTCAAGGGCACACTTCCTCAGCTGACTCCCATGGTCAACAAGAAGAGCTCTGTGTCCTGATTATAAGTACCCATGAGTGGAGGGACTAAGCACTGGAATTTCCACTACCACTCTCAAAGAAAAAGCAACCACCTCCACTCCTAAGCTTGCTTAGAGGTGTGTGGTCTCCCTCTTATCTGTACCCTTTGGTCCCTAAAGAGGTACATCTAGTTGGCATAAGCCAGGTCACAAGAAGATCTGAGCTCTAAGAAAGTATGGGAAAGGTAATCTTTAGCTTTCTAAACATCCAGCATGTTATTAAGGCATTGGTCCTCAAACTTGAGCATGCATTAGAATCACCTGGGAGTATATTAAAACATAAATTGTTTGGGCCCAACTTTCAGTAGGTTTTGGGGTGTGGGGCCCAAAGACTTGTTTTTGTGTTTCTAACAAATTCCCAGGTGGTGGTGGTGGTGTTTAACTAGGGATCATACTTTGAGAACCACTGCTCTAGGAGAACTGGAAAGGATTTGAGAGAACTAATCTGCAATATCTAATACAATGTGCATAAGAATCACATGTGTAGAGTTGTTATATTAGAAGGTTTTCCAAAATAACCCATCTACTGGGTCTATAGTGGAGGTCAAAGACATTGCACTTTGAACAGTTCTCTCAGCTATTTTTATATTGCTGGTCCTATTGGAAAACAATTTGAGAAAACATTGGCTTGGAGCAGTGGTTCCACCAGCTTCTCTCCCTTGGCTGCACATTATACAATGCTCAAAGAACTTTAAAAAGTACTGAAGTCTTGGTTTCATTCTTGGAAATTCTGATTTGGTCAATGGGGCACCCCCACTAGAACTCTCAGTGATTCAATGTGCAGCGAAGATTGAAAGCTACGCTGGCCCCAGAAGAGCCGGGTTGACTGAGAGTATCAAGAAGGGTTATTGGAGCTGGCAGGTTGGATTTGGTTCTCTTCTAAGACTAGACATATTAGAGGCTACTTTTAGAGAATTAGATGACATGAAGTTATTTTCCTACATGGCTCTCTCATTGCACAAAGAAGCATCAAAAGAAAACAGATAGGCTATTCTTTGCTTTGTTACACTTTTAGTAATGGAAATGTTTTCAGTTTCTTGGAAAACCATTTGAAAATTGGAATTTCAGTCTTAGAGGTCCATTCGTTCCATTTAATCATTGAAACATCTCTCAGAACCTGTTTATAAGCCTCAAAAAAATTCCTTCAAGGATATTAGAACTTTAGATAAATGAACATGTTTATTAAACTAACTTATGAGTCTCTGTTATAAAATCATTAATCAAAAGACAAAAGGCAAACACAAGAAGGAGGCAAGAATATTTATATATAAACCTTGGATGAAGTTTTAAACCATGATTAGAGGTTTAACCATGGTGTTCTCGAAAGATTGAATAGAAAATTTGCCCTTCTTTAAAATTAATATTTTCTAGTTTATGTTTAAACTGTAGGTTATTCTAGAATAGGAGTTGAATTTAATTTTCTCTTGAATTTAATTTTCACTTCCTCCTTAAAGGAAGCTGAATATATAAATGGAAGGGGAGGAGGAAACAACCCTTTTTTGGGGGGGGTGGCTTGTCTTTTTTCTAAAAAGGTGAAAGATATGTGGTATTGAATTGGGTCAAGTATGCCATTGCCACTGTAGGATATAAAGAGTGAGAATTTTCTATTTCTAAGAAATTATGGCTTTTTCACTCTTTTTTTTTTTTCTCTCTAGCTTCAATCCTAGCTCTTTTGCAAGCAAACCAAGACATGAATAATTCAATTTACTGCATGACTAAATTATAACTGCAGATTTTGGCCCCCAGGGAAAGGAAGATTGAGAGAAAGAGAAAGAGTGAGAGAGACAGATGATTCATTAACACTGTTGGGTGGGAAGGGTGGTGGATAACTGAAGGTTTAACCTTTTAACTCATGGACTTTGGTATTTGAATCATTTGAGGGATGGGAAACTTTCCAAAATATCCATGCTTGTCTCTACTTTTTGGGGCGGATGACACTGATTTCTAAATTTTGTCTTACCCATGAAACTCATTCATTCATCCATTCATTCATTCATCCATTCAACACATATTAATTGAACATCCCCCTCACCCTGGGGGATATAAATGTGCAGAAGACATGGATCGTGTTTTTGGGTAGCCTACACCTACAGTGTAGTAGATATGGATGTAGATGGATATTCTGTTGGGTTAGGCTTAAGGGGAAGCTGACTCCAGCAAGGCTCACAATGGCCTTGCTTGAGAAAATCAAGGAAATAAGCTTTTATTTTGGCCATGTGCCCTATTCTTATAAAGCCTGAGTAAGATATGTCCAGTTGTGTTGATCTTCTAGGCAACATGATATGATTGTTTGTCTGCAAATTAAAAAAAAAAAAAAACATGCTAAAGACTGAAGCAGCATTTTCCAGGTATGATCACAAAGATAAACTTTTTCTTTACTCTTCCTGTTTGTGGTTAAAGAGGTCACCTTAGGTGGGTCAGCTGAATGGCCTTTGGATGGAGACCTTATTGGAGCCTTATTCTCTCAGTTGAGAGAACTCATTCGAAGTCAAGACCTTCTGCCTGAAAATCCAGAGATTGCAAAATTAACTCATACTTCTAAATGTCACCATTTAGAATGTCTTTAGCCTATATAATCACACCCTTAGAGAAGAGGAGTATATGGCTGGATCTAGAGTTGAACAAACTCCATGAAACTACCATTAACCCCAAGTCACAGGAAACTGATACACAAATTAGAATGCCCATATGTAATTTACAATGAGAATCCTGAGGGTTGCTTTTTTCAGTGGTTAGTAAATTCTCTCTGGGTGGGAAGCTCCAGTGGAGGCCCAAGTGTGAAAAGAAGGCTGCCTATGAATAAGGAAAAACAGAGAGAAGGGAGGTAGCTAGATGACTTAATAACTGCTAGCATCTGCTTCAATAGGTAGATGCCGCCATCTCTACCACTGGACAAAGACCTGCTGCAAGGTCTGGTTGTCTGTGTTCATGGGGCCAACGCACCTTCTCTCTCTTGACATGCTAAATGGGTATTGCCAATTTTGACCCTGACCCTCTTTTTTTGGTTTCCTGTTTCCATGAGGACCATCTCTGGATACCACAATTTCTTTAGCTATGCCAACCTTGCTACAACTAAGATTCTCTTCCTGAGCGATGATCTATTTTTTCGTCAAGTACATTGCATTAATTTTGTTAATCAAAATCTCAGAGTTCTGGGCATCTTCCTGTAGATTTGCTTTTAGTACCCCGTTGTGTTGTCAGCTCAGGGAGGCATCTTGTCATCTGAGGGAGATTTTCTATCTCACTTAAGCCTGTTATTCTGAAATGATATACTTCTGAAAACATTGTTCCAGAGCTTCACCATGCAAACGACGTTTAAGCTAGCCTCCAGTCACAATCCTTGCTTAACAGCTCCCCCACCTTCCCCACTCAATTCTGCTTCCTCAGTCCCTTTCTCCTAAGAACACCCCCTACCTCTGCGCAATAAATCACTTGCACCATACTTCCTGTTTCAGGCTCTGGAACTCAAGATGTGAACTTTAAAATATTTAAGTAAAATGAGTTTACATATAGACTAAGATTAGTTACTGTATCTTCAGATTGCATGCTTCTTCCTTATAAAATTCTTTGAGTTACTACGGGTTGTTTGTCATTCCCTCCACTATCACGCACAAAATGGAGAGGTTTAATGCATATGGCTTTAAGGACTAGAGATGATAGGTGCTGCTTTTCCCCAAGTGAAGTTGTGGGCTTTCTTTTTTTTCTACTTTGAGTTGTCTGCCTATTTATCCTTGTTGTTTTTTTTTTTTTTTTCCTCTGTGGCTACTTGTAACATTTGTCCTTGTAGCATTTGTTCTTAGAACTTCCCTCATGCCCCCATACCATCATCTTCTCCTTTTCCTGTTGCTTTGTCTCCAAAGCCAGCTATCTTTGATGGCAAGTGAAGGGGACATGGTCCAAATTATCATGGGATAATATTCCAGCTGTACCACACCAATGCTTTCACTCAGATGTAATGTGGCTTATTAGCCATTTGTCCAAGTGGTTTTCAAAAGGAGAAGTGCCTCATCTCTGCCAGAACTCTGGGGAAAACATTCTTGCTATCCCTTATGGAATGGGATAGAGAGAGGCCTATGACCACCCTGACATAGCTAAGACACTAATTTGTTCCTAAGAGTTTAAATTCTTACAATTCTTTGCTCTCCCTGATTTCAGCAGACCTAGGCTATATCAAGGTGGTGCAAATAGTTCTACTTGGGCCAACAGGGTTCCTACTTGGCCATAAGTGAGGGGTAGGCCTCTGTATTGGGGGGGTGTCACTCTGATTCCATGGTGTCATCTCATGTTATGGTTATTGGACTCCCAGGTGCAGGTGAGCAGGACTGACAGCTGCTCGGTCAATGTGGTGCTCTGGCACTGGACCTGTGGCAACACTTCTGCAAAGCATATTCATTCTAGCAGGTTCCCTTACCTGTCTGTCACAGGGCAAGAGTCCTTCATTGCTTGGTGGAGAGCTCTGCTGACTTATTCTCAGGTGCTAGCCTCCCTTGCTATTAAATAAATTTGCACAAGGCAGTCCTGACCAGTTTTTCCAGAAAACCCTGCTTTCTTTCCTCTCGTCTCCCTCTAAACTCGTGGCCTAAAGAGATGTGTTTGATAAATTTGGCACTGCTCTATGCCACTGACTTAGGCTCTAGGATATCCTCTGTTTACATAGCTGGAGTAGAAATAGGAAGCAAGATTTTTTCCTATTTCAGCACACACACACACACACACACACACACCCATGAGGCTCAAGGACTCTTGGTTTGTCCCTGTCCCATCTCTAGAGAGTCATTCAAATCTCAGCATGGCTTTGCACAGAACCCAGTGAAAGATAAGCTTATTCCCACCCCTCCTTTTAGCATCAAAGACTTTAGGCACCATTCCTGAAAAGAATTTCCTGGTCAGATGCCCATAATTGGTATCATCTGGTAGGACAACACACACACGGATGCCCACCTGGGGGGTGGTAGTAGCATGTGCCTTGGGAACCCTGTATGAAGCCTTGAGTTGCTCCCTCGGGCTATGAGTTTCCTAGTGTTTTCAATGGCATTTAGATAAACAGAGAAACAGTGTGCGATTTTCCCTTATCGCTATATAAAGGGATACCATTTTAAGAAAACATCTGTGGGGAAAAAGTTAGTTGAAGACAGGATTTTCTAAATCCCTTTCTTATTTTCACTGAGCAGTCTCAGCTGCTGCAACAGTTTCTGTCATCTGCACCTGGCCTTAGGAGGAGTACTTCAGAAAGCACTGCATTTCCACCCATCTCCTTTCCGCACCTCCCACATCATGATTACTGAGATTTTCTGCTTTGCCCTTACACTCATGCTCCCACATTGCAGAGGACTAAGACACAGGTCCTTCTCTAAGAGCGGAAAATTGGCAGTGTTACTACCTCAGTGAAAGAAAACAATATGGATACATGGGGCACAGAAAACCATGGAAATGAGAGAAATGAGAGGGAGATGAGAAGGAGATTGTGGGAACCCTTGAAAGACAGGACTTGAAGAGTGGAAAATTGGTAATGAATATGAGTGTTTAAATAAAGGTTTTCCTCATGGAAGGAAACTACAGATATGGCCTTTCTGGTGCTTGGGTTGTGGTCCTCAAAAATGCCTTCTTTGGCTGAGAGTAGAACACAGTTCCTATGGGCTCTGGAACTAGATAGAAGTGAAGGAAAGCCTGTCTTCCTATCTACCACTGGTGCCAGGACCCCCAGCTACCTCTCTTAGCTTCTGTGACTTCCCCTATAAACCAGACAATAACATTTCAACTCTTATTTATGAGGTCTACCAGAGGAGTGTGTGTGCAATCCCTTTTTGGCATGCAAGAAGCTCTCAGGAAGTACTTGTTACCGTCTGTTTTCCTTGGCCCATAAGCCTTTGCCAAAACAAGAAGTATGCAGTTTCCTTAATGGGAGTCACAACTAAAGGAAGAAAAGGAACCTAACTTCAGATTTGAATTGAAAGTTTGAATATTCCCTCTGAGTTCTTAGAATTTCCCATTTGTCTCTCACGTATTTTTTTTTTTCAGTTTCAGAATTTCTAGTAGTTTCTACATGTGATTTTTCTACATGTGATTTGGTTTTATGAGATTTCAGTGTTTATTGCTGTTATGCTTAATTGGTTGTACTTTTTACATATCTTGTACATATTGCTAAATGCTACATTCTTTTTAGCTTCAGAGGGTATTTATTTATTTTCAGTGTGATTGAAATATAAATTGACATATAAACATTGTGTAAGTTTAAGGTATACAGTGTACATGATTTGATGTACTTTATGTGTTGTTATATGATCACCATAAGCTAGTTAAGATATTAATCATCTTACATGTTTTTAACTTTTTGTGTGTAGTGAGAACTTTTAAGATCTACTCTCCTAGCAACTTTCAAATATACAATACAGTATTGTTGGAGAACTATGGAAAAGTCATCATGTTGTATATTAACATGCTGTATTAGCATTATTATACCTTATGGAAGTTTGTACCTTTTGACTCTGTTCACCCATCTCCACCATCCCTTGCTCCTGCCTATAACAGCCAACAATCTGTTCTCTGTATCCATGAGTTCACTTTTTGTAGATACCACATAGCAAAAGGAGATCATATGGTATGTTGTCTTTTCTATGTCTGAGCATACTGTAATTTTCTGCAGTTTTGTGCAGAGTTTAAGGCAGAAAACCAATAGGCCCTTTATCCTTACTTATCAGCTATTGAGGCCCTGGGGGAAGGCATTGATCTGCTAGAGTCTGTTCCCTCAGTTTGTAAAACAGTGAGAGAAGAATCTTAACTACTTCATTAAGTTATTGTTGTAAATGTCATGTTACTGATACATGAAAAGCACTTGGGAGAGGTCCCCCCTGCTCATAGCAATCTGTTAGTAAATGTTGGCTGCTATTACTCCTATGGTTTTGATTTTTATTTTTTTACCATTGTAAAATTTTTATTTTATTTTTTATTATGGTTATGTTTAGTCACCATGACAGTGACATCATTAGTTTTTGATGTTGTGGTTCCATGATTCCTTTGTTTGGGGGGTGTAACACCCAGTGCTCCATGTAATACATGCCCTCCTTAATACCCATCACCAGGCTAGCCCATCCCCCACCCCTCTCCTCTAAAAACCCTCAGTTTATTTCTCAAAATCCATGGTTGATCTTGCGTTCATGCTCCCCCTCTGATGTCGAGACTACTTTCCTGTTGTGCTGTTCTCTCCTAATATTCTACCATGCTAATTCCTGATGTTCCCACAAACTAACTGAAACCATCATTGATTCAGTGAACTTCTCTCGCTTGACTGTCATTATTCACTCTTTTCAGTCCAGGTCCGCATCCATGTTGATGGGCAAATGTTGGGGGTATTCATCATTTCTGATGGCGGAGTAATATTTTCATCATTATTATCTGGGGATCACAATGCTCTTTAATTCAGTTTCTATGTTGAAGGCAAGCTTCGATCTTGCACAAAGTTTGGCGGATGGGCCTATTGTTGCTGCTATGACACATTGGGGGGTGCATGTGGCCCGTGTCTTGTTCAATACATCTGTCATCTCTGGGGTAAACTAACCCATCCTAGGGGGACAGACGTAGCTGGGGAAACGAAATGGTGCTCTAGTTGTTTAACCTTTTGAGGGGCGGCCTCACATTCTCGTTCGCCGACAGTGGCTTGTTACAGAGGATGAATTGACCAAACAATAGTGTTAGAAGAGAGGGTTCCCATTATCTTCTCCACATCCCTCTGAGCATTGTTCGTCTGATTGACTTTGGTCAATTTTACCAGTTGTGAGGCTAGAGTATGTGTATAGGGGGGGTAGTCTCAAGTGGGAGGGGGGGTTTGATTTGAAGTTCCATGATGGCTAATGGATGGAGTGGAACATTGTGTTTTTAAGGTGGCTGTAGCCATTGGGATGGTTTGTTCGTCGAAGAAGTGGCTGTTTTTTTCAGGTTCTCGTGTCCATTTCTTGACTCAAATATAAACCACTGGCCAGACTTATCCAAAAGAAAGAGAAAGAACCCCAAATTAATACAATTATGAATGAAAGGGGAGAGATCCATGACTAACACCAGAGTAATAGAAACAATTATCAGAAATTAGTTATCAACAGGCTATATGCCAACAAATTAAGCAATTCTAGAAAGAAATGGATGTATTCCTGGGAAATGTAATAAACTACCAATGAAATACTGAAACAGGACCGAAATTGACACCTGAATAGAACCAGTAACAAGTAACAGATTGGAAACATGATAAAAAACCTCCCCAGCATGATCAAAAGCCTCGAAAAAAACAAGAGTCCAGGACCTGATGGAGTCCCTGGGGCAATTCTTCAAACATTCAAAAAGAAATATATACCCATTCTCCTGAAGTTTTTTTTTTTTGTTTTCAATAAAAATAACAAACAGAAGGGAAAACACCCAGGCAAAGACCCCCATCAAAAAGGAGAATTTCAGACCAATATCCCTGATGAATATGGATGCCAAAATTTTCAAGCAAGAGCTCTAGCTCAGAGGATCCAAACATGGACAATAAAAGGGAGCTAAGCCACCAACAAACCAGGTGAGAGATATCCACAGGGATGCAAGGGTGGTTGCAACATTCACCAATTGTGTTGTTATAACAAATGAACAAAGGAGGAGAGAGAAGACACCCCGTGTTCCTCTCCATTGATGTAGGAAATAGCATTCATTTGGACAATATCCAGTGTCCATTCCCTGATTAAATAGCTTCATGAGTATAGGGATGGAGGGGGAAACAATCCTCAATTGCACAAAATCAATGAAACAGGAAAAAACCGACAGCGAAAAAAAATATCAATCTCAATGAGGGCAAAAGCTGAGGAGCCTTTCCTGTTAAGATCATGAACACCGACAAGGATGTGCCCACTCTCAACCACCTCCTTGTTTCACATAGCCCTAGAAGACCTATCAACAACAACAATGAGATAACAAAAAGAAATAAAAGGTATTCAGAGGTTGGCAAAGAAGTAGTCCAAACTCTCTTTGCAGATGACATGATTACGTATTAATGTGGAAAACCCCTTAAAGACTCCTCCCCCAAATTACGCCAAATTACTAGAATCTCATACAAACAATTCAGTAATGTGTCAGGATACAAATCAATGCAAACAGAGAATCAGGTTGCTTTTCTTAGAGACTAAAAAAATGCAACGTAGAAAAGAGTAATTAGAGAATCGATTTTTTCCATTTATAGTAGCATCAAAAAACACCCATTAGATACCTTGGAATAAAACATAACCAAAGAGGTGCAGGATCTATACTCTAGTAACTATAGAAACACCCCTCAAGAAAGAAATCAAAGAAGGACCAAAAAAGATAGAAAAGCATTCCATGCTCATATGGATCAGAAGAACAAATCATTGTTAAAATCCGGGGGGGTCTGTGCTACCCCAGAGCAATCTGTAACTTTTCAATGCCATTTTTCAATGCCATCTTTCCGCCAAGCCAAAATCAAAAGTAACCATGGATTGCATTTTTTTCAAAGTGCTGGAACATAACAACCCCTAAAATTTTTATGGAAACCAGACAAAAGAGCCCCCCAAATCACTAAGGAGGAAGTTTTTGAAAAGACAAAAAAACAACAAAAAAACACAAACAAACAAAACAAAAAAAAAAAACAAAGCTGGGGACAAATCAATGTTTGCATGATTTGATTTCGAAGCTATATTACCAAGTTGTGGTGATCATCAAGAACGTAGGGGCAGGGAGGAAGGCGGCGTTGAGGGTGAAAGCATGTTACTGGCACAAAAACATGACACATAGACCCAGTGGAACAGAGTAGAAGAGCCCACATATTTGACCCTCAGACTTATGGTTAAATAATATTTGGACATAAGCAGGAAAAATATCCAGTGGAAAAAAGAACAGTCTCTTCAATCAAAGTGGTGCTGGGAAAAATGGGACAGCTCTGTACAGAAGAATGAAAACTTGACCCATATAGTCTACTAATTCTCTTACAACCATATACACAAATAACAAAGACAAACTCAAAATGAAGGCAATCCATACCATCAAAATCCTAAGAGGAGAAACATAAACCGTAAACCTCTTTTGACCTTGTCCACGTTCCCCGGCAACTTCTTTTAAAAGACAAGACACAAAGCGTCTCCAAAGTCCAGGAAATAGAAAGGCGAAAGATTGAATGTTTGGTGGACTTTCATTAAGATGAAAATTCTGATTCTGCACAGCAAAAGGGGGGGGAAACAGTCAATTAAAACAAAGAGAGGGCAAAACCCATGGAATGGGAGAAGATATTTTGCAAATGACACTACAGATAAAGGGGCTGGTATCATCCAAGATGTATAAAGAAACTTCTCACACTCCGCACCCAAAATACACACATAATCAAAATCAAGTTTTAAATTTATTTTATTTATTTTTTATTTATTTACTTTTGTGGTGAAGCATGATTTACAATTTTTTTAAATTTTTAAATAATGAAGGATTGTAATTCACATTTCACACTGTAATTTTGACAGGGGTACAGCCATGTTTTGTGTGATCTGAAACATTGTTAATATTACAGTCTGAATTACTATGTAAGCATTAATCCCCATCACATAATTATTCACGATCCCTTTTTTGTGGTAGAACCCATAACGATTTCGTTTCTTAGTTGACTTTGAAGTTCATAATTATAGTATGTGCTGACTGCTACATACACTGATACAAAAGTGTTGCATTAGAATCTCCAGTGAACTAGATATACTAGTATAGTACGAAGTTTCTGACCCTTAAAACAAAAACTCCCAATTCCCCTTCCGCCCCTAGCCCCTGATTTATGACCCATCTCTACTCGCTGTCCTTCTGAAGTTCAGCTGTTTTGGATTCCACATATAAGTTATGTTATTATGAAGTTTTGTCATCTCTGCTTGACTTATCTCAACTTTGCATGATTGCCCTAAATTCATTATCCATGTTGCTGGCATAATGGCAGGGAAATTTCCTTACTACTTCTTCTGGCTATATAATATTTCCATATTTTTTGTTGTGGACTATAGATACATCTAATCTCAACACATCTTTTATCCATTCCCTCGTGGACACTTCGGTTGGTTCCATTCTCTTCGTTGTTCTTCGACTACGAATGCACACTACACCCATGTCGTTTTCGATCTCTTTTCCAACCTTCTGGTTTTCTTCCTTGGCTCTCGCCGACAAGCTCCCGATTTGTGGCTACACCTGGTAGTTCGCTTTATTTTTTGCGGACCCTGCCCTCCAAACTGGAGACGCTTTTGGGGTATTTTTTGCCAGTTTGAAGGATTGTGTGAGCACTTATTGTTAGGTGGGGTTTGTGAGGTGTTGATCCACCATCGCGGCCCACAAGGAATAGCACACTACATAACATCCAGTAAACACCTCTCTCCCCCACAACCCACGTTTCATTGACACAATAAGGGTTTTTTCCCCCACTTTGCTGGACACACTTTGTCATTGTAACTGAATGAAACTGCTTGTTATGGTATTATTTTTTTATTTATACTTTATCTATCACCCAAACCCCCCCAACCACCACCACCCCCCACACCCCCCCCTTCTTTTTATTTTTGTATTTACTTTATCTTAGCTATCTATTTTAGGTATGTTATTTAGGACATCAGGAGAACAGTTACTTCATTGTTTTTGCCACACACCCACAGCCTTGTTCCATGCAATCCGCTGCACCTCTCTAAAAAGACCCACCCACACCTGGTTCCCCAACCTCCCACCTCCCACCCCCAACCGTTTGTTTTCCCTCCCACAACCCTACCGCTTACAAAAAACCACCCTTCAGATTTTTTTTCAGGAGTCCAACAGTCTTCTCATGGTTCACCATCACCCCCCCTTCCACAATTTCCACCAACTCCCCCTTCTCGCTCTCTAACTCCCCCTTGGTCCTCCATGTCTATTTTGGTATGCTGCTCCACAAATAAGTGAAACCATATGATAAGTGACTCTCTCTGCTTGACTATTACTGCACCACTCAGCATATACCACATCACATCCCTCATATCCAGTCCTCCACCCCGTCCATGCCTCGTTTCATGAGTTATCTTTGGTTGTATGCTAACGGTGGAACTGTGTTGTGTAAGGAACCCCCCACAGACGGTACCTCCGAGGTATATTCTAAATAGCTGCCCGGCACTCCAGTTTCCCAAGCACCAGTGATGGAACACAGACTGTCGTTTTTTCCACTGTATATTTTTTTCCTGCGTGGCTTTCATCAACTGCAAGCCCACTCTCGTAGCCTTGCAGGAACCCCCCCCCCCTACCCCCATCACCCCCCGCTGCTGAAGCACCGCCCACACGCGACCACAGCCTATCCATCAGAAGAGGTCCCTCTCGAGTGAAACCCAAGCCGGGGCGCTCCTTCCTTCGACCAGAGAAAAAAGACCAGGCAACTCCCAGCCCAGGCAAGTGGCGAAAATCTCTGTGACGCGGATCGCTGCTGGGAACCCCTCTCGGTGGTAGGAGCTGAGCGGCCCAGGACAGGCTTGGCCGCTGGCCATGGTTTTGGGTACAAGCATAAGATCCTGGCCTGCGTACCCAGTGACCAAGACTCTGGAACCTTTGCTTTGCCAGTGGCCCAAGGGGGAATTTATGGAGAAGGGAATTTATAATGAGGATTACAACACCCCACAGAAGAGCCATACTGAGGCTTCTATCTGAGAGGAGGTCAGGTTTCTTTGTGTTTGCAGTTTGCTTTCCTATAAACCTACCAAAACAATCAAAAGCCAGTCAAGAAAAAAAAGCGGAAGAAAAAAAAAAAAGTGAATAAAAATACAAACCGCCGGAAAAAAAACAGGTTCCCTCATAGACCACCCCTCACTTACCCCGGGTGCTGGAGGAGCTTTACGCCGGGAACATCACACTTACTGAAAACCAACACTGTAGGGCCCCGGTAGGCACCATCCCCAGAAGGAAAGACCAACCAGAAAGACCAAACAAAAAAAAAAGACTACAAGCCCATGAAGACAACCACCACTACGTCCTAGGACTAGACAACTTTTGTATTTTTAAATTTGTTTCCCACTTTATTCTGGCTCATTTTTCTATATATATATAATTTTTTTTAAAACCTTTTAACCTATTACCAGCAAATGGAGGCATATTCATTACACATACAATCAATTTCACCCCTAAATAACCTTCTAACTACCCTGAACTTTTTGATACATACAAACAACAACCGGTTTGTTTCTTTTTGTCAATTTGATATTTTTTTACATTCTTTTTTTTTTTGAATTTTAGTTTAGTGTTAGTTTTTCATTCTAAGACGACAAGCCCTTCTAACAGGGTGTGAAGTACGTAATATTCATTGTGGTTTTTGACTGCCACTGTCCTGAGTATAATGATGTTGACATCTTTTTGTTTTAAATGATTTTATTTTTTATAAAAAACCTATATTTTTATCCCCAGGGGGTACGTCTGAGAATCAACAGTTACACACTCAGTTCACAGCACTCACCAAGCACATACCCTCCCCAATATTCCATAATCCCCCCCCTTATCCCAAACCCCCCTCCCCCAGCAAAACCCTCACTTTGTTTTGTGAGATTAAGAGTCACTTATGGTTTTGTCTCCCCCTCTCCCTCCGCCATCCATCGAGTTTCATTGATTCGTCTTCTTTCCCACTTAAGCCCCCATGTTCATCACCGCACTTTCTCCTCATATTCAGGGAGACATCTTAGTTTCTTTTTCTGCTTGACTATTTCACTAGCATGATACGCTCTAGTTCCATCCATGTTGTCGCAAATGGCAAGATTTCATTTCTTTTGATGGCTGCATAGTATTCCATTGTGTATATATACCACATCTTCTTGATCCATTCATCTGTTGATGGACATCTAGGTTCTTTCCATAGTTTGGCTATTGTGGACATTGCTGCTATAAACATTCGGGTGCACGTGCCCTTTGGATCACTACGTTTGTATCTTTAGGGTAAATACCCAATAGTGCAAGTTGCTGGGTCAATAGGGCAGTTCTATTTTTCACATTTTTGATTTGAGGAACCTCCATGCTGTTTTCCAGAGTGCTGCACCCAGCTTGCATCCCACCAACAGTGGTAGGAGGGGTTCCCGTTTCTCCGCATCCTCGCCCAGCATCTTCATTTTTCCTGACTTGTTGTTTTAGCCATTCTGATGGTGTGAGGGTGATATCTCATTGTGGTTTTGATTTGTCATTTCCCGATGCCGAGTGATATGGAGCACAAAAAACTTTTTTCTGGATCTTTTGGCCATCTGGATTGTATTCTTTGCCATGGAAATTATCTGCTCAGCGTCCTCTCTGCCCATTTCTGGATTGGATTAGTTGGTTCTTTGTGGTGTGTGAGTTTGCCTAAGTTATTTATCAGATGCTGGACACGAGTCATTTATCTTGATATGGCGTTTTGACACATAGTCTTCTCCCGTTCTGTCAGTTTGTCTTTTGAGTTGTTTAAACTGTTTCCTTTGCTGACTTGCCAAAATCTTTTTCTTTTGATCTTGATGAAAATCCCCAATAGTTTCATTTATGTGCCCTGGCTGTCCCCTGCCTTTGGCGTGTGTTCCTAGTAAGACATGTTGAGGTCGAAGAGGTTGCTGGTTGAGGTGCCGTTCGAGTAGGTTGCTGGACCCCTGGGGATAAAAATATATGTTTATAAAAAAAAAAAAATAAAATAAAAAAAAAAAAATCCTCAACACATTATAATCAGATGGAAAGTGCAAGCAAACCACACTGGAGATATTTAACCTCCCCCCTGCTCTTCCTCACATTGAGGTCTTGTCATCCATTTGAGTCTATTTTTTTTGGTGGTGTAGGGAAATGGGCAATTTTTCATTTTTCTTATGCAGGTGGCTGTCCAAATTTTCCCAGCCACACCATTTCATTGAAAAAGCTGGTCTTTTTTTCCATTGGAATTCTTTTCCTGCTTGGTCGTAAGATTAGTTGACGGTCAGATTTGAGGGGTCTAATTCCTGGCTCTCTATTCTGTTTCCTTGATCATGGGTCTGTTTTGTGTGCCAGGTACCATGTTGTCTTGATGATGACAGCTTTGTAATAGAGCTTGAAGTCCGGGAATGGTGATGCCACCCAACGTTGGCTTTCTTTATCAATATCCTCCTTTTGGCTATTCGAGGTCTTTTCTGGTTCCATATAAATTTGTAGAATTATTTGTTCCCATTTCTTTGAAGAAAAATGGATGGATGTACTTTGTATAGGAATTGACAATTAATGGTTGTCGATTGCTTTAGGTATCACTAGACATTTTCACAATATTTATTCTTCCAATCCCAGGATCATGGAACACTTTTTCCAGTTTCTTTTTTTTGTGTCTTCCTCCATTTCTTTCATGAGTACTTTTATAGTTTTCTGAGTATATAGATTTCTGGGTCTCTTTGGTTCGGTTTTATTCTTAGGTATCTTCTGGCTTTTGGATGCAATTGTACATGGGATTGACTCCTTATTTTGCTCGTTCTTCTGTCTTGCTGTCTGGTTTGGTTTGTAGAGAAATGCAAAACTGGGGGATTTCCTGTGCATGGATTTTTCTATCAATGACACTGTACTGAATGACATGTAGAGTCTAGCACTTTTGGAGTGGAGTATTTTTGTTTTTCCAACATATAAGGATCATATCATCTGCGGAAAGTAGAGTGGATAATTTATTTGACTTATTCTTTGGCAGATTTGGATGCCTTTAATTTCCTTTTGTTGTCTGATTGCTGACGGGCTAGGGACCCTCTAGTACGAGGTTTTCAATAGCAGTTGGGATAAGGGACATCCCTGCCGTGTTCCTGACTTTAGCGGAAAAGCTTTCAGGTTTTCTCCATTGCGAATAGATATTTGCGATGGGTTTTTCATGAGATAGCCTTTGATGATAATTGAGGTATGGTGCCCTCGATCCCTACACTTTGAAGAGTTTTGATCAGGTAAGGGATTGTTTGTACTTTGTCAAATGCTTTTTCAGCCATCGATGGAGAAGTATCATCACTGATGGGTTCTTCTTTGAGTGTCTTTCTTTGATTGATGTGTGTTGTATCAATGACTGATTTGCGGAGTTGAACCAAACTTGCAGCACTGGAATAATCCCACTGCGGTCGTGGGAATACTCTTTTTAAAAAATGTACTGTTGAATCATATTGGGCTAGTATTTTGGTGAGTATTTTCGCATACTGGTGTTAAAAAGGGATTAGACGGTCTATAGCTCGGCTTTTTTGTGGGATCCTTGTTCTGGTTTTGGGATCAAGGTGATGCTGGCCTCATAAAATGAGTTTGGAAGTTTTCCTTCCATTTCTATTTTTGGAACAGTTTCAGGAGAATAGGAATTAGTTCTTCTTTAAATGTTTGGTAGAATTCCCCGGGAAGCCGTCTGGCCCTGGGCTTTTGTTTGTTTGGAGATTTTTAATGACTGTTTCAATCTCCTTACTGGTTATGGGTCTGTTCAGGCTTTCTATTTCTTCCTGGTTCAGTTGTGGTAGTTTATATGTTTCTAGGAATGCATCCATTTCTTCCAGATTGTCAAATTTGTTGGCGTAGAGTTGCTCATAGTATGTTCTTATAATAGTTTGTATTTCTTTGGTGTTAGTTGTGATCTCTCCTCTTTCATTCATGATTTTATTTATTTGGGTCCTTTCTCTTTTCTTTTTGATAAGTCGGGCCAGGGGTTTATCAATTTTATTAATTCTTTCAAAGAACCAGCTCCTAGTTTCGTTGATTTGTTCTATTGTTTTTTTGGTTTCTATTTCATTGATTTCTGCTCTGATCTTTATGATTTCTCTTCTCCTGCTGGGCTTAGGGTTTCTTTCTTGTTCTTTCTCCAGCTCCTTTAGGTGTAGGGTTAGGTTGTGTACCTGAGACCTTTCTTGTTTCTTGAGAAAGGCTTGTACCACTATATATTTTCCTCTCAGGACTGCCTTTGTTGTGTCCCACAGATTTTGAACCGTTGTATTTTCATTATCATTTGTTTCCATGATTTTTCAATTCTTCTTTAATTTCCCGGTTGACCCATTCATTCTTTAGAAGGATGCTGTTTAGTCTCCATGTATTTGGGTTCTTTCCAAACTTCCTTTTGTGGTTGAGTTCTAGCTTTAGAGCATTGTGGTCTGAAAATATGCAGGGAATGATCCCAATCTTTTGATACCGGTTGAGTCCTGATTTAGGACCGAGGATGTGATCTATTCTGGAGAATGTTCCATGTGCACTAGAGAAGAATGTGTATTCTGTTGCTTTGGGATGAAATATTCTGAATATATCTGTGGATGTCCATGGTCCAGTGTGTCATTTAAGGCTATTTCCTTGTGATTTTGCTTGGATGACCTGTCCATTCCCGTGAGGGGGAGTGTTAAGTCCCCTACTATCATGTTTTGGTGATGTGTTTCTTGGATTTTGTTATTTAATTGGGTTTATATAGTTGGTGCTCCCACATGGGGGCATAGATATTTAAAATTGTTAAATCTTCTTGTTGGACAAGAACCCTTTGAGTATGATATAGTGTTCCTTCTCATCTTCGTCCTTATAGTCTTGCGCTTAAAATCTGATTGATCTGATTATAAGGATTGAACTCCTGCTTTCTGTCTGATGTCACCTCTAGCATGGTTAAATTCTTTTCCACCCCCTCACTTTAAAAATTCGTGGAGGTGTCTTCGCGGCCTTAAAATTGTGTTTCTTGGAGGGCACCACATTTAGATGGTGTTTTGTGTTTTTATAAATTTTCGATACCCTGTGTCTTTTGGACAGGGGCATTTAATTTAGCCATTCACATTCAGGGGTAACTATTGAAGAGATATGACTTTAGTGGGCCATTGTTATTGCATGTAAGGTGACTGTTACTGTATATGGTTCTCTGTTCCATTTCTGATCGAGCAACTTGTAGGCTCTCTCTTTGCTTAGAGGAACCCTTTCAATATTTCGGTGTAGAGATGGTGCTGGTATTTGCAAATTCTTTCAGTTAGTTGTTTGTCCTGGAAGCTTTAATCTCTCCTTCTATTTTCAAGGATAGCCTAGCTGGATATTAGTATTCTTTGGCCGGCATGTTTTTCGCCGGTTAGTGCCCCTGTGAAATATATCTTGCCCAGCTCTTTCTGGCCTGCATAGTTCTCGGTGGATATAAGTCAGCTGCAAATCTACTTATTTTTACCATTGTATGTTACAGACTTCTTTTCCAGGGCTGCTGCCAGGATTTTCTCTTTGTCATTGAGACTTGTAAATTTGACTATTAGGGGACGGGGTGGTGGTCCGATTCTTATTGATTTTGAGGGGCATTAGCTTAAACTACTGAAAATTTTGATGCTCGTTCCCTTTGCCATATTGCTTGGAATTCTCCACAATAATTCTCTCTAGTATACCTTTTGACTCCCCTCTCATTATTCTTTCTTCTGGAATCCCAATCTATTCTAATGTGTTTCGTCTTTATGGACTGTCACTTATCTCTCGAATTCTCCCCTCGTTGGGCTAGTAGATGTTTGTCCCTTCTTTTGCTCAGCTTCCTTATTTTAGGTCATTTGGTCTTCTATATCACTAATTTTTCTTCTGCATCATTTATCCCTAGCAGTGGCAAGCCTCCATTTTTGATTGCACCTCATTAAGAAGCTTTTTGATTTACCTTGGTTAGATTTTAGTTCTTTTATTTCTCCAGAAAGGGCTTTTATATCCTCTCGAGAGGGTTTCTCTCAATATCTTCCATGCCTTTTCGAGCCCCGGCTAGAAACCTGAGAATGTGTCATTCTGAACTCTAGATCGCAATATTACCGATGTCGGTATTGATTAGGCCCTAGGCCTTTAGTTATGACCTCTTGTTCTTTTTTTTTGTGTTGAATTTTTACGTCTTGTCATTTTGTCCAGATAAGAGTAAAGGAAGGGGCAGGCAGTAAAATCCTAAAAGGGTGGAAACAAACACCCCAGGAAAATATGGCTTTAACCAAATTAGAAGAGATCCCAAAAATACGTGAGTGGGAGAAAGGGGATAAAAAGAGGTGCAAAAAGGAAGGAAAGAAAAAAAAAAAAAAACAAAAAGAAAAGAAAAAGAAAAAAAAAGAAAAAGAAAGAACCCCAAGAATTTTTAAAAAAAGAAACACCTAAGAAAAATGTAAAAAAAAATATATATATAGATTAGATAAACTAGAAAAAAATCGTTAAAAAAGAAAAAGGAAAGTTAAAAAAAAAATTTTTTTTTTACCCGACAGGCGAGAAAAAAAAAATGAAAAAGAAAAAATTAAAGTACTGAAGACTAAAAAAAATCACAGGGAAAAAGCCATGAGTTCCGGGCTTGCTTTCTCCTCCTCTGGAATTCTGCTGCTCTCCTTGGTATTGAAAACGCACTCCTGGTAGGTGAATTGGTCTCGGCTGGATTTCTTGTTGATCTCGGGGGA